>NC_056707.1:3897606-3897763 GCF_018831695.1 Puntigrus tetrazona
GTTTTCAGTTCCTGAGGATAACTGAGGTTCATTGCATATATGACACCCATTAAGAGTGCACATGCAGAAGCGATGTCTCAAGTCGTGAAGCACTTCAACACCCTCGATCACTATTCCAACATCAGCTGGCTTGGTGGTGGCATCAGCTCCCTCAACA
>NC_056707.1:3897863-3903427 GCF_018831695.1 Puntigrus tetrazona
GCTGTGTACTCAGTCCAACTGCTGCTCACTTTGCTGACTCACGACTATGCAGGGATGCACAGCTCCAATCACATAATCAAGTTCGCTGATGATTCGACCGTGGTGGGTCTCATCAGCAAGAACGACGAGTCAGCTTACAGAGATGAGGTGCAGCAGGACCATCAACAAGACCAAAGAGATGATTGTTGACCTCACCTGGTCACTCAACACTAGCTTCATCACCAAGAAAGCCCAGCAGCACCTCTACTTCCTGAGGAGGCTGAAGAAAGCTCATCTCCCTCCACCCATCCTGACTATGTTTTATAGAGGGACCATTGAGAGCGTCCTGTGCCGCTGCATCACTGCCTGGTTTGGGAACTGCACCGTGTCGGATCGCAAGACCCTTCAGAGGATAGTGAGGACAGCTGAAAATATCATTGGTGTCTCTCTGCCCTCTATTACGGACATTTACACCATACGCTGCATCCACAAAGCACACAAAATAACACACAGCCCCACACACTCTTCACCCTCCTGCCATCTGGTAAGAGGTACCGGAGCATTCGGGCTGCAGAACAGATTCTTTCCACAAGCCATCAGACTCCTCAACAGTCACACCTGAAATGGACCTTTTTCCAGACGCATATTTTGCACTTCATATTTACTGTATTATTTATTGTTGTCTTGTGTTTTCTGTTCTTTTGCACTGTTTTTGTCCTTGCACTGTTTGCACACTGGGTTTTGCACTTTACTTCTTTGCTGTTTGCACTAGTCTGCACACTTCGGACTTCTTGTGGCTAAGACACTATTGTCTTAGCTCATTATATGAGTTTTTGTTGTGATGTGAGTCTATGCAGCACCAGGTCCTGGAGAAACATTTCACTATGTACTGCACAGCTATATGTATTTGAAATTACAATAAAAAGCCACTTGACTTGACTAAAGGATTAGTTCACTTTCAAATGGAAATTTCCTGATAGTTTACTCACCCCCATGTCATCCATCAGGAAATTTTCATTTGAAAGTGAACTAATCCTTTAAAACGGGCCCCTAATTTTAAAACCAAAAGAAATTAAAAATGTCACAGCTTCCCCCCCTTGGTGACATCGCCAAGATTCTGAAGGACTTTCACTCCCTCAACAATTAGTCCAACATCCATTGGTGGGTCACAGTCTTCTGCATCTTCAGGTCTGATGATGTAAATTCCAATTACATTATTAGCCATGTCTCTTTTGGAATACTCAAAGTCTGTGTCCTACCAAACACAAAAACAGTAACACCAGTAATTTTAATTGCATCAAAAATGCAGGTTGTGAATTTTATATTATTTAGTAATAGATTCTGAAAGGAAATAATCAGAGAATTCTGATGTTTCACATCACTGGCTTGCAGTGACCTACAAGACTACCCTAACAAACACTGTAGTTGTCAGAACTACAGGCTTCAGTATTGAAATTTAAAAAAGTGACAAAACCAGCATTTCCTGCAAAAACAAAGAGATGGTACTTTTGACAAACCCAAACCCAACTTCATGTCTTCCACATGCTTGCCTTGAGAAACACGAGTTAGCATGACTGCCAAAAAAATCCATGAAAACTCAAGACTCCGAAAAACATTAATAACTTAGATTTAATATGTCACCCTCATCACTTTTCTCTGGTGATATTTAACAGGATATTATTCGTACCTGACAACATCACGGTCTTAATGTCCTTTGTGCTATTGTTTGAATTTTGCTCTGCCTCCAGCTATGGTATCCAGAAAGATAAAATTGAATGGGGTTTTGCATTTTACTCTACAATGTTAAATTGGCCTAGCAAATCCCTATTAAGTAAAGCCTATGGTACACAGTAAAAAATTTTGTTGAAATAACAGTTAACTTGTGTTAATTTCATTACTTGTAAATTTGATGTACTGTGAACAAGGGTGGGTGTAGTAAAATTAAACAATAGTTTAGTGAGTGTTCCTCACAGATAAGAATATACGGCACATTTAAAATTCTAGGTTAGAGAGAATAGGCGTTTAATGTGATTGCAGTTACAGTTTTGAATGTATTTCTTGCAAGATTACTCTTATTTGTCTATAGGATGCATAACCAGAATCCATCAATATCATGGTCATCACAAAACCAGTACCAAATTGTACTGCACAAGGAGGAGTGAGGTAAGTTCAGCTCCTGAATTTAGAAGTTGGTTTAATGTGTTACATGAAAAAAAAATGTTCATAAATAATAATTCAAAGGGTATATTTTGAAACTTGTTCATAACGGAAAACAAAAAGAAAAAATATATATATTACAGAAGACACAAATGCAAATGCTGTTAAATAAGGACACTGTAAAAAAAAAAAAAGAGAAGGTTTTTCTGTATTAACTTCTATGAACTAAATTAAATTAACATTTGGAGTATTTTTGTCCTTTGTGTTTAGAGTAGCTATTGCACTTACGTATAGTTTTTCAGGTAGTTTAACAGGTAGGACTCTTGAAGCATCTTGGAGGCATACACTACATTGCCAAAAGTATTCACTCACCCATCCAAATAATCAAAATCAAGTATTCCAATCAGTTCCATAGCTAGAAGTGTATAAAATCAATTATGTAGGCATGAAGACTGTTTTTACAAACATTTGAGAAAGAATGGATTGCTCTCAGGAGCTCAGTGAATTCCAGTCCTCACTGCGATAGGATGCCACCTGTGCAACAAATCCAGTTGTGAAATTTCCTTGCTCCAATTTCCTGCCAGGAGAACGGTACTTCTCTGACTGCACTGTGCCAAGTGTAAAGTTTGGTGGAGGGGGGGATTATAATGTGGGGTTGTTTTTCAGGACCTGGGGTTGGCCCCTTAGTTCCAGTGAAAGAAACTCTGAATGCTTCAGCATACCAAGACATTTTGGACAATACCATGCTCCCAACTTGGGAACACTGTGGAGCTGGCCCCTTCCTCTTCCAACGTGACTGTGCACCAGTGCACAAAGCATATATATATAATATATATACATATATATATTCTTGCATGTTCAGGAAGCATGTGTAGAATTCAGACATGCCACTTGTTACCACCATGAACATTACAGCTGAAAGTCAAAACATAACAGTACATATGGCTCAGAAAATTGAGGAGGCAACATGTGACCAAATCTCTTGTCCTGGCATGGCAGTAGCTTCGCAAACCAAGGATAACAGCCACCAGATAGTGAAGAGGTAGTGAAATGGAGTCACAGGTAACAGCTGACTACAGCAAGCTGACAGATGTCAACTACTCACCTTGTGGTTTAATGTAGGATGGGGCACCATCCTAATGCCCCCTGGACTGGTGCATTCCCTGATGGTGTAGTGTTCGATCCTACTGAATATCTTTAGTTTGGGCAAATGGAGCAACAGTTCATCGTGTGTGAAAACGAGTCATGCATATTACTGCCAAGTGTATGGACAACTCCTTGTCAATGAAACAAGTGCAAAAAAAGTGAATCAATCTGATTAAAATCTGTTTGTTGTAATTGCACAATGCAAAAATGTTCATCTTCACAGCAGACTTTTTTTTACACATGTATTCAGAGGTCTGTGTAATGGAGTGTAAATGAAAATCACAATTATTTTCACTTAAATATATTAAATGCAGAGACAAATTGTAGATAATCAAACACCCGATTGGCCTACAGAGTGATGTCATAGTTCCCCCACTCTATTGGTCCANGGACTGTGCAATCAAATTGCAGATAATCAAACACCCGATTGGCCTACAGAGTGATGTCATAGTTCCCCCACTCTATTGGTCCACCAAGTTTGTTCCCGGGGCATCCCCAACACTACACATTTTTACACTTCTCCTTTGTTTGACACACCAATTTTTGGTCTGGGTCTGGGAGATAAGCTGATTACATTATTTGTGTGTATTTGATTAAGTACACGTGAAAAAATATATAATTAAAGGGGAACTCAGGAATGCTGTTGAGAACCACGGTTGTAGGTTGTAGCTCAAACTCTAATTAAACACACATGAAGAAGCTAATCAAAATCTTACACATACTAGAAACATACAGATGTGTTTAGGCAAGTTGGAGCTAAACTCTGCAGGATGCCAGCCCTCCAGGACTGACTTTGGACACCATATGCCAGAGATGGGCAGAAGAAGCCTTGTGAAGCTTTTGAGGCTTTTCATTTTACCAAAAAAGATTCAATACTTTAAAGCCTCAAAGACAGACCCTATCTGTGACATCTAGTGGTCAGCTCCAATTATAGCAGCCACTTTCAAATGAATAACATATCTTTTTAATTACAGTTTCAAAACAGGCCTCAGTGTTAAATGGTATGTTGAAACCCTCTGTGTTGTGTGAGAATGTCCATGGTATGATAGGACATTTAAATCTCTTGTGGTTATGAAAATGTATGCATTTATTTCGAAAATGTAGATTGTAAGCTTTCAAAAGATACTATACCTGATCAGTATTCAACAATCTGATTGACACAGGTATGAAATAATTTTTAAACCTGTTCTGCTTACACCAGGGAATACTATACTATAATGATTTGGATTTTCAGAAAAATTACTGTACCAAGTGGACAAAGCATCTAATATAGACTGATTTTCCTAATTTTCCTGTCAACTCCATAAAACCACTATATAGATCATACAATCTCCGGTGAGGTCTTTCACAAACCTAAACCTTTGTATAATTGCACCGAAATATTTGTTAGAGACAAATTTAGTTAACACTGATGAAATTGAAACAGTCATCCCATGCATGTACAATAGTGCTTGCAGTAAATTCCAAAATCTTGCTCCTTTGACGGAGAGAACAGTTTGACCAAATTATGTTTTACTATAAATAACTTTAAAGTTTCCACTAGAAGCCGCTTTAATGGGTCTACCATTTCCCTGCAGTCACTCAAACAATTTACATACAGGGCATAGGAGCAGGACAATTTAAACATTTGAACACACATTTCACATAGTGAAGAAAGACAGTTATTTTTCTTCTGATACTTGTTCTATAATCGCATCTCTGATTCTAATGTTTAGTGATTCTGTTGTCGATAACTTATTGAAAAGCATGTGGACTTAAAAAGCAAGCACCAAACCAGTCAGACACTTTTTCATTTTTTTTTTCTTAACTTTTCTACACAATTCCTACCAGATACATAGACAACCATGTTGTTAACTTAGATAAACATAGATAACTACATCAATACTATGAGGAACTGACTTTAGAGAGGACCGGGAGATGACTTATTGGTCTGTAATTATTCATATCCTCTGAATCCTCAGATTTGAAAATATGCTTTCATAAAACTTCTTTCCAACTATCAGGAAATTGCCCAGTTATGTTATGCCCAGTATTGTTGTTATGAACAAATACAGGCATGATCACCAATACCTTGTTGGTGTTTACTACTAATATTAGCTTTTTAAAAAAATCTTAGTAGTTCTTCAGAACAAGGTTCTGTGGATGCCTACTTAAGCACTTATTAGTGTACAGCGTAAAAACTAACACAGCCCTGTGGGACACTAATACAATTTTTTTCTTTGGACAAACTATTATACCTAAACTCTCTGAGCTCTGTTTGATAAAATGGAGTGATACCACTG
>NC_056707.1:3903527-3914944 GCF_018831695.1 Puntigrus tetrazona
GTACATACAACCCATTCAGATGTGTCACTTTAGCATTTTAGTCATACTTATATTTCACTTAATAATGTTATGTTACAATTATGTAACTTTCGATATGTATGGTGAACATTTCTGTATTGATTTTTAGTATTTACTCTACTAGTTAAAACTTAATCAAGCAAATCAAGTCTTGAAATTAAGCAGCATACCCTAAAATACTGCTAAATTCTATTTCTGATCTTTGAAATCAACAGTAAAAGTGACACTAAAACTAGAAAAAGCAGCTTAAATAAGTTTCTTCCCCCCCAAAAAAGAAAAAAAAGGTCAACAGTAAGCAATCTTACAATGTGCAACTACCTTTAAATATGGTATTAAAATTTAACTTAAGAACAGGTGTTTTAAAGACAAGCAGCCTGTCTCAAAATACTACTGTACTCAATTTTCATATTTCAAATCGTTTAAGCCATTGGTAAAGAAAAGATTGAAACTGACCTCTAATTTTTGTAAACTATTTTAACTTGAGTTCTTACGAACAATAAAACAGTCTGCTCAAGCAAGGCAGCATGCCTCAAATTGCTGCAGAACTCTATTTCAAATATTTGAAACCAAAAGTAATTTAAAATGCAATGCATAATGCATTACTGCATATTCCTTCATGAGGTTTTCAGTCTTCATTAAGATACGCAAAGTGCTCTGGGAATGCAAGCTCTCGGAGTTGAGATGGTGTCGTATTGCAGAAGAGTAGAGACATTAAATATAGACAATGACAAAATACCATACTCAAGTGGAAAATGTTTATCATAAATAGATAACAAACCTTGTCGATGGTAGCCATAGGTTTTCAAATTTTGTGTCCTTGTCTCCTTTTCTCCGGTAGATGCAGGCCAGCTTGCTTGTGTAACCATCCAGTTTTGACATAAATGTTTGAATTAGTGGGACAGTAGTGATTTAAGACATGTAAGAGGATACCTATCATGTGTAAAAAATATATTCAGGGTGATTCATTGACTGACTATATTCAGGCTNGAGTGGAAAATGTTTATCATAAATAGATAACAAACCTTGTCGATGGTAGCCATAGGTTTTCAAATTTTGTGTCCTGCAATCCCTCCTTTTCTCCGGTAGATGCTGGCCAGCTTGCTTGTGTAACCATCCAGTTTTGACATAAATGTTTGAATTAGTGGGACAGTAGTGATTCAAGACATGTAAGATTATAGTAAGGATACCTATCATGTGTAAAAAATATATTCAGGGTGATTCATTGACTGACTATATTCAGGCTTTATATGTAATTCATTGACATTAATTACTTATAAAGCCCTGAACGGTTCAGCTCCTCAATACTTGAGCGAGCTCTTATCACGTTATAGTCCTGCACGTCCGCTGCGTTCTCAAAACTCTGGCCATTTGATGATATACAGTATATCAAAATTCACTTTCTTTCTTATTCTGTTTCTCAGTTTGTATCCAGATCAGATGGTGGAATAACACACACTCTGTAAGTCATTTAAAACTTTACTGGACATTAAGTGCTGGACGTCTGGCCAGAGGAAAACTGGCGCCTACTGAGCATGCTTTCTCCAAAGTCTTTTTGGTTTCTTGCCGCTGTCGCCTCTGGCTCGCTTAGTTGGGGCACTTCATTTCTAGCAATTATCATCGATTTGATTACAGAGATCATCTCTGCATTTAATAACAAATTGTTCAGTCTCGTCATTATAACATCCCTATCGTTGTATTCTCCTATGTGATACTGTTCAGTGCTTTGATACGATCTGTGTTAATAATAAAATAAAGCAAAGGAATTTAACCCATAAGAAAACAACGTGAAGATATAATTTATTAATATATAATCCTTAATGCATCATTAAAATATAATCAGACTGAAGTATCAAGGCCGCCCGTGAAACAAACATTAAAGAATAAGTTAGGCCTACGAAAAACCTGTTTGCCTGTTTTCAAACAGAACGAAATAAATAATAATAATAATAATATTCTTTATTCAAATAAAGAATTTGCAAAAAAGGCCAGAGTATTAATTAAGAGTATTAATCGCTTAGCTCGCTTTTACATAATGTAGCATATCATTTTTTATAATTGAAAACATAGCGTAACATTGGAGCTAGGGGGTGTACACTTTTTGAAATTGTACTTATTTAGTCTTCTTGGAAACATTTAAGTATTTATGTAGCTTCTTAAGTGCTGTACCAAGTGAAAATATGTGATCATGAACATTTTTTTTCCCCACATCATCATCCTGTTCAAAAATGTACACGCCCTAGCTCTCAATGTATTGTGTTGCCTTCTTGAGCATCAGTGTTTTCAAATGTTTTCACCTTATATAATATTTATGTCCCTTAATTGTCCCCAGTGTGAAAAGATTGATCTGAAAATCATACCGTCAATGTTGGAATACGCAGTAGGGTTCAAATATGCAGTAGATGAAAACCAAAGAATGCACAAGAGCTGGAGCAGATATTTATGTCGCTCGCGCTGTACTCATTACACATCGTAGCATAGTGTAAAAACCAAATTATACATTGAGCTTATGGATCCCGGGTTCTGGGGCACACATGGGCCTGATGACATCTGGTATAAAGACTGAGGGAAACACGCTCATCTAATTCGATCACTACACCAGCAGTAGAGCTGGAGTTTCCCTCAACGTGTTGGAGCACCTGATGCTTCCCATGAACCCATTTCTCCTCCTTTTGAGGATGAGAAACATTATTCAAGTAGAAAAGTAAGATACTCCATTATGTTATAGACGTGACTCCTGAAGCTGGATTTGCCTTTGAGGTGTTTGTACTTTTGAGGTACTACAGGAAAACTCATTAGGTCCATATACAATCTGTGATCAGCAAAGTGTTATACTCAAGGAGCCTTGATTATAAACAATTCACACATGCTGTTTGGCATTGCAAAGTGGCTCTTTATATTGTTTAAAACGCACCATTTGCTGTATACACTTTATAAATGCACTGCATTGCATTACTGTTATTTGAGCAGCAGGACATGTTACACTTTAAAGTGTGATACTATTCTATACAGTTTAATCAAGCTGATCGTAGCTGAACTGCAGACTGTCAAGAGTTTTAACGGTGAAATAACGGTCCTGTTTCTCAGTGGGCAAATCAATGTTCAACTTAGTTATGGTTCAAGTAACCACCTCCGGAAGCTTCTCATACTGATAAAGGGGATTCCTCATAGGGACAACCCTACTCCGAGGAAGACAGGCGGAGCATCAAGCCTTTTCCAGGGGGGAGAAACCACAGAACAGGCTTCCGACCCAGAAGCGGGAGGTAGTTCTGGTGGTTGTGGAAGAATGTAGGGATTCGCCGGTCTCCATTCCAGTGCAGCTGTTACTTAGCCACGGCTGAAGGACCATCTCTGCCAGGAAACCCAGTGAAGGTAAGAGAGCATATGCAGTGGCAGCCGACTCTATTTGCTTTGCTCCCAAGCGGACGCCTGTGCGTTTCTTCACTCATGTGCTCTCATTCTTATGCTTAGAATTTTCTGGAACTTTGGACTTTGCCTTACGTTGGATAAACTACACCAAACAAAACTCGCAGCAAAGAGGGAACTGGAACACAAAGAGCTGAATGACGGAAAGGGCATCCTGATGAGGAACAGCTGCGATCGTTGTTTCCCCTCTTTTTATTGTGAGCACACAGACACGTGTATGTGCTGTTGTGCAACTTGATTCAATTACAGATATCAAATGGCATTTTAATATGGGTTTTTAGTTCTCGGTTTTCGTTATGCAACAGTCCACGGATTTTTAAAAAGGTCTAATGTGATGCAGTAAGTAAGAGCTGGCTCACACTGACCACACAGAGTAAAGAGATTGGCATGAGTTGGGTTATTATCAGCTTTGGACAACATGCATCGTCTGCTTTGGAGAACAAATGTTGACTTATTCTTCTGTCTGCTTTTGATTCATCTCAAATGCAACAACATAATAGGTAAGTTGCTTTTTCTTTCTTTATTCACTATGTGATGGTTTACTTATGTATGGTTTGAGTTTAGGATTTTGGGTGATTTTACTAAGCCATAGCATAATGTTGCTTCAATAAATTAAGATTAAATCAAATTCATTTGGGTCATTCGTGCTGTAATGCTAGAAATGTAACCAAACACGAACCAAGCTTGATTCAGTTTCGATGAGCACGGCTCGCTTATTTCCGAAAGAAACGTATACGTTTACTCACTCTTTCTTTTTATGTATAGGTGGAGGTCTGAGGATTATTGACCACGATGAGTCAGTCAAAAAAGGAGGAAATATCACTTTGTTTTGTCGTCTGATTGAGACAGAGGAGGATTTAACTCGCATTGTCTGGCAGAAACAGACAAGAGAAAACCTTGAACAGGAAACATTCTTAATTGTTGAAAAAGATGGTAAAACTGAACACAAAAGTGATTTACTGGACAAGGTCAAATTTATTGGGAATATTAAAGAGAAAAATGGATCGGTTCAGCTGCTGGGAATGACACTGCTCGATGATGGGGTGTATACTTGTATCTTCATATTTCCTAGTGGACAAAAACAGACAAACATCAATGTCACCGTGCATGGTAAGACTCTGAAAGTGAAACTGTAGTGCTTGTGGTTAGAGATAATAATACGTTGTCTAAGTATTTAATGTAATTTATTAATAATTAACCAATTATTAGCTATCGAAATTTAAAACGACACTTTCAATCCAAACCCTAGCTGCACCGCTTCGCCGTGCTCACGTTGTTGACATGATTCATTGATTGTCGTTTTTCATTTCGAATATAGTTCCTCCGGTGGTGAACGTTGTCGGGAAGACGCATGTTTCAGGTCACGTCGACATTGTTTTGGCATCATGCGTTGCTTCCAACGGCAGGCCTGCAGCAGAAGTGTTTTGGAGATTAGGATCCGAGAGTCATTTGGGAAGGACAGAAACCAGCTACACCGAGCACACGGATGGGAGAGTCACGGTCGTGTCCCACGTACTCGGTGCTCCAACCAAAGATTTAAACCAGAAGAAGATCAAGTGTGTGGTAAACCACAGCACACTGACGAAGGAGCTAGAGTTGGACTACATAATAAACGTCCACTGTAAGCTACACATGCATTCACACTGCATTAGTAAATGTATAAGCCATAAACTAGCTTAGCGCAGCCATGAGATAATAGCCCATCTCTTCTCAGGAAGAAAACGCCTACATAATGGTTTCATAATTGCATAACACAGCTTCCTTTGTTTACAAAATGCAACCATAGACTCGAACTTAGATGAACTGGGTGTATGGTAAGTGACACATTAACATTATAAAATTAGTATTATTATGTGCACTCTTAGATCCTCCAGAATTGGTGGTGATCTCTCCTGAGGATCCAGCACAGACTCAAGAATATCTTTGTTCGGTGGATTGTAACCCAACACCAACCAGCTACACGTGGACCAGGTAATGAAATCATGTATCACACTACACATTAGAGTTGCTTGATAATATTAGGGCATAGCTGTTTTGTTGCTATAAATATGTAATCTATTTTATTATATCTATTTTTTTACTCAGTTTGGATGGTGGAAACGATAAGATTTAACATATAAAAATGTAATATAAAACAAGATGACTAATTAATTATCGGCATCGTCATACGCTGTTTAACACTTTCAAGTTTGTTTTGCTTTTACTGTTTTTCATTACCACATGTAGGATTCATTGGTCTCGTGTGTCATGTGATTCATTGCCAGATTGAACGGAAGTACTCCTCGTTTTGAAGGAAACAAGCTTTTCATCCCAAAATCGTCTTCTGGTTTTAATGGTGTATACATCTGTACAGCATCAAACCAGTATGGAAGTGCTTCAGGGGTCCTTTATGTGAATAACACCGGTGAGTCGCTTTATCTGCGTTTTTAATCCTGTAATTCACTTGTTTTCTTTATGCAGAGTTTATAGCGGTTAATGTTTTTAAAAGAGGTGTTTCTTTAGCTTATTACTTCTTGTATTTAACACACTGCATAACTGGCATCAATAAAAGCAAGTTAAGTTTTGTTTTGTTAGCCGGCTGTATTAGCTACTCAAAATAACCCAACTGCAGATTGATTTGGATTCATTGGAGCGCACAACATTAAAACAGGATGTTTTTTTGTAAATTAACCTTTTTTTGATGCATCACAGAAAATCTGATCAAAATCATCAAAAAATCATTCTGATTCCAGTGATATCGCTCCTCTTCGTCAGTATTGTTACAGCTGTTATGTGATCTTCCTAGAATTGGATTGATTTTCAAAATGAATCGAACTGCCCTTTATTCTTGTTATCATTGAAGATGTAAGCTGACTCTTTTGACTCTTGTTTTTTTAGGATCCACTGCTGACTGTTGGCTTCTTCTCGGCTCGGTCTTCAGCTGCGCCGCCCTGTGTATCCCTCTGCTTTACATATTTAGCGGGGGTTAAAAAAAAGTAAAAGTACAGTTAAAGTAAACATTTAATTTCGTCCTGATTAGCTGATCATGTAGAAAAATGTGATTAGATTAAGACAATAGATTAAGCGTTATCATAAACAGGAAATCATGCAGGGTCATCAAACCATCTGTAGGTGTCACCAAGCCAGTGACCTCTGAGTGATCTGCATTCACTCCCTCTGCGACAACTTCCTGTCTGAGGACTATAAATTCAGTAGCAGGNCTTTTTTGATGCATCACAGAAAATCTGATCAAAATCATCAAAAAATCATTCTGATTCCAGTGATATCGCTCCTCTTCGTCAGTATTGTTACAGCTGTTATGTGATCTTCCTAGAATTGGACTGATTTTCAAAATGAATCGAACTGCCCTTTATTCTTGTTATCATTGAAGATGTAAGCTGACTCTTTTGACTCTTGTTTTTTTAGGATCCACTGCTGACTGTTGGCTTCTTCTCGGCTCGGTCTTCAGCTGTGCCGTCCTGTGTATCCCTCTGCTTTACATATTTAGCGGGGGTAAAAAAAAGTAAAAGTACAGTTAAAGTAAACATTTAATTTCGTCCTGATTAGCTGATCATGTAGAAAAATGTGATTAGATTAAGACAATAGATTAAGTAAACAGGAAATCATGCAGGGTCATCAAACCATCTGTAGGTGTCACCAAGCCAGCAGAGGGAGCCCTGACCTCTGAGTGATCTGCATTCACTCCCTCTGCGACAACTTCCTGTCTGAGAACTATAAAGTCAGTAGCAGGCCCCTTACCTGCAGGTTGCATTGTTCGCCTGGTCTTTTGTTGTTTTCCTAGTTCCTTGTGTTTTCCGAGTTCTTGTTTCCCTGGTTTTGATCCTGCCTGTCTTTGGATACTGTGATTGTTTGCTGCCTGACCTGACCATCGCCTGTTTCTGGATTTTGTTATTGCCTTGCCTCCTATACATCTGTTTGCCCTGTTTGACGCCTGCCTGTTTTGACCATGCCTTTCTTCACTAAAAGCCTGCACATGGATCCGCACGCCTCAGACCCCTCATTCGTGACAGAAGGGCTTTTAGTTTCGTGGTTCATCCTGAGGACAACCCAGAACAAAAACAATGTACTGAACTGTATAAATGAATCGCTAGGTTAAACCTAGTCCTGGACTAAAATGGCCATTTAAACCAGATTTAAAAGAAAAGTGCTTTTTCTGTCAGGGTTTTAAATAGTCTCAGACGTCAGTCCGGATTCTACTAGGTAGAAAAACTCCAGGCCTCCAGGACAGGCACTTTAGGACTGAATTGAATAAAACAAACCTTAAAAAAGAATCACTCACAGATGTGCTCTCCCTAAATGTAAGGATTGCCGGGATGTTTTGTTTATAATGCCCTGTTTCCTCAGCCCAGGCCTACCGCAAACAGCTTGCCTGTGACAACATTTCTGCGATGCACATTGTGCAACACTTTGAAAGTGAAATGTCCAGCGAGAGAGATTTTGCACAACTTTCACTGCAAAACCACAGCAACACATACACTCTCACTAAAGCAACCATGCCGTTTAGTTTGCTTCTAGGAGTCTTTGAGCTCTTTTATTGAGTGCTGTGTCTGGTTTTACATGACTTATGCATCACACTCTGTGCTTTTGAGGTCCTTTGAGGGACTGCTGGTGAGGATGTGCACGTGATGTCTTTTAACTGAGACTCTATAAACAGTTCCTTCTGATATATGTGTCGCCGTGAATTTCGTGGTGAATTGAGCAGGGATGCCTGTGAACTTTATGCGTCTCTTTATAGACTTTTCCACATGTGCACCCACAATAAAGTACCGCTTTCCTCCCAAATCCAAAGCATAGCAAATCCATGTAGTCATCGAAAATGTCTGTGATAGAAAATTCCCTGCAGACCTTAATTAAGTTAAACCGCTTTTAAATAACTTCTTCACATGTACGATTCATTTTATACGCACAAGGGAGAAGAAATGTTGCTCACAATGCGTGAGTTAATGAGCTATGATTTGCCTTAAGATGAGTTAAGACCAATTAGAGCGTGATTATTCCTTCTTCCCAACATTCCCGTTCCAGTCTGACAAATGAATACGCTGGAGTTTGCTATGTGCTATTTTCTCGACTTTGCATTTTGTGAAGATCTGTTGCTGCACATCAGAAGCGTAGTCTTTGACGTTACTCATTCTGATGAAGGATTAATGAAACGTGTCCCTTGTTTTAACTCGTACTCATAGTCCTGTAAAGCTGGAAGTCATGGCTGGATAATTCTGTGTTCCTCGTCACCCTGCTGTGAAAATCTGAATGGGAATATAGACATTCAGAGATTTTAGACTTAATAATTTATAGGTGTGCAAATCGTCGCTAGCATGTATTAGATAAACACGTCGTGTGATTTTTATTTTTAAATAAAGATCTAAAGGATAAAGCAGAATTCATTTTCACAGCCTTCTTTGGTCGTACCTACTCATAGCCAATAATTAATAAGAAATTCTCTCTTTCTTTAAACAGCTGCTTCATCTGTAACACAGTGAATAATCATAATGCAAATGTTGCAAAACAGACAACAACAAATGATTAAGAATTCATTACAAACAAGGCCTTTGACAACTTCGTTTTCAGATATTTATTTTGCTAGCTTTACTTTTGTCCAGTTAAGGTTTGATTGCTGTCTTGTCTTCCTTGAATCTGCTACTCGGTTGCATACAATTTTAAGCGTTCCTTGGTGCATTCAGTGTCTTATATACAACCTCTTCCTTGCTAATTCTGATTAGCACAGGCCTCAACGCGTCCCGGTGTTAATAATCCGTGCCTAATATGTGTTTCAGAAAGCCATTTTATACCACGATTAACTATTATATACTGAGGTCAAATCAAAATACGTATTAAGTTGTTACAAATATGCTAAAATGCATTTTTGCATTGCAGTCTTGCATTCCTGTGGCTATAAATGTATTTACTTTCCCCTGGTTTGTCCGGCTCTCAGCTCTGACCTCTGCTGGCCTCTCTTCCAGCAACACCTCCTTCAGACCTAAACCTGCTGCTTGGCTTCTGTTGAGTCCCTCAAACCTGCCATAAACTCTGTAAAAAATAATAACAAATACCGGATGTGAAATTTGTAATCACCGTGCTGTCCTTTACAGGTCTTTATCAATTACAACGTGCATAAAAGCGGCATCCTGCATTATCGATTCATTATTTGGGGAATATTATCAATTATTTAATACGACTAATTAATAAAACTGGTTAAATCAAGATAAAACGATTAGTTCAGCTTCAGTTCTCTGAGATTATTATGTCTTCATTTGTTTTACAACGTTATGACATTCAAAGCCTTTATTACGTGTTTATTAATAAAGCAGGGTTATATTATTAATGTAAAATAAGGGAGTATATTTATTTTTATTCGCCATTTTCACTTGCTGTGCTAGGGTTAGCATTAGAAAGTGTGTTTTTTTTGTGATATCTCTGCGCGAAGGTGTTTTCAGAAAGCTCATCCGAGAGAAAAGCTCTCACCTTTTAGGATGTTTGATAAATATTGAATTGTATGTATTTATTTAAGTGCTGTAAGAGTTGTGCGCTGTCCTGAAATAATATCAATTTACAATTTTACAATAACAGAGGATATACTCGATGGAATCTGTCTCCAATGAACGGAAAGAACCCTGATAATGTTTAATAAAAAGCGCCGTCTTCTGCGGTGACTTTTATTATGAAGTGCGCGTTTCCGCGGGTTTCTTCGGCGGCCGTGTTGTTCACGTGGGTCGCTGTAGGGATGATATTTTAACCGTACGCGTCTAAACGTCAACACAGCCGCCGGCGGGCTAGACGCCTCGCAGTTAACGACGCACGTTAGACTTATTACCGCGAGTATGGACGAGTCTGGCCGAGCCTCCTCTTATCTGGACGAGCCACCCAACAGCCGGCTGTTCCTCGTCACCAGCAAGTCCATCACGGAGGAGACCATAAGAGAGCATTTCGCGGCTTTCGGGGAGATTCAGGACATTTGGGTGGTGAAAGACAAGCAGACGAAAGAGTCGAAAGGGGTGTCGTTCGTCAAGTTCGCCAAGTCCTCGCAAGCCTGCGCCGCGATGGAGGAGATGCACGGCAGGTGCCTGGCCGAAGGGACCAAGCCGATAAAAGTAACGTTATTTCTGTGAGCGCAGAGACCCGCTGGCTCTCGGTGCTGGAGGTAACCGTGTTTCTGGCTCGTCTAGGTCTTCATCGCTCAGTCCAGATCTTCTGGCAGTCACAGAGACGTGGAGGACGAGGAGCTCACCAGAATATTTGTCATGATCCCCAAATCCTTCACCGAGGAAGATCTAAAAGACACATTTAAGGTGCTGAAGGCATTGCACTTAAAAACTAAAAGATAATGCATTTCGTATAAAGGTCACAAGATGTGTGTCTGGGACCAATATATGATGTGATAGAATTAAAATGGTTTATGTAAATAAGGACTATTTATGTTTCCTGATGGACAGTCTGAAAGCTCCTTTTTAAGTAATGGGCTGTTAATGAACTACATGTAGTGTATTACTGTTTGACTTAGGGTTACTAGCATATAATTATGCTTAACGTATTGTTATTATAATCGTAAATAGATGTAACAAGGACACCTTAAAATGAAAGTGTTACCGAAGTGTTAATGCTTTATTAACGGTGATATAATTTAATAGAGTTAATAGTTGGGGAGACAGTTTAGTAATTGTTTTTTTTTTTAACGGGTTAAGCAAAACTAAACAAACTATATATTTATCGTTTTCATATCCATCTGTTCTTCATTTAGTTTATTAGTCTTTTATGACTGGTACGTTTTTTGACAGGATCTTCCTTTGCCGTTTTCCACAGGGATATGGGGATATAGAGTATGCTATTATTATAAGGAATAAGACCACAGGTGAAAGTAAAGGTCTGGGTTACGTCAGGTTTCACAAACCTTCACAAGCCGCCAAAGCCATCGAAAAATGTGACAAGAGTAAGTGTGTCCTTTTCCTTACTTTATTGTTTTGTGCTTATGTGTATATATATAT
>NC_056707.1:3914984-3915660 GCF_018831695.1 Puntigrus tetrazona
CAAAGTACATGAGAAAACATCAGTTAGGACAAATAACACGAGAGAGGTTTATTTTCAACGTTTGTATTAAATATATACTCTATTGTAAGTCACTTTTGTTTTGCTAAAGTGTTTGCTAAACGATTACATTTAAAGGGATTTACATTTGATAAAAGTTGCCTCTCTCTGCAGCTTTTAGAGCTATTTTAGCTGAGCCCAGGACCAAAAACGCTTCAGCAGACAATGACTATTTCAGCAACCCTAGAGCGGAGCACCCCGGGAACGACGCAGCCTCGAACTCGTACACCTTCGGTAGGTGTCAAGCCACTTCAAGTTTGGTGTGCGCCCATTCTTCTGTGTGAAAGTGACAGTGCGGTGTCAGGATGCCCGGGGGTTATCTTGATCCTGCTGTGGTTTTCTGCAGCACACGAGTCCAGCAGCTACTCCACGGGGGACACGTGGAGCTCGGACATCATCACCCGGTGCCTGCTGGTGTCGTCCCGGGCCGCGGTCACTCAGGAGCAGATCTGCGCTCTGTTTGACCTGATCCCGGGGATGGACTTCTGTGAGATGCAGAGAGATCAGTACGGCTTCAGCAAAGGTCATATACCACAAACACTCCTCTACCTCAACTTAACTAAACCACAAAATTACTACTTAATCATTGTTTATTCACCATATTTTATATATTATATAT
>NC_056707.1:3915760-3917110 GCF_018831695.1 Puntigrus tetrazona
GGGTGTGCAAACTCAGTAGTTTTTAGTCCAGTTCGGTAACATTAACAAGCATGTTAGAGATGAAGGATATTGCCTTCGTGTCAACATGAATGAAACGCAGTATGCGGCCGAGGAAGATATTTTACTTCTCGTTTTACTCCTTTTTTTACACTTTCCCCTACTAGCTGCAGCAGGGCGCTTTGTTTTCACACTGCATACCCTCTGTAGATCCACGCCCTGATGAACGTGCATTCTTTGCTGTCAAACGCTCATTCAGAGTCTGACGCTCAAATGCGCTCAGAGGAAACAGCCAGCCAAAATACACCTGGTTTTTCAACACCTAATGGGTTTTATGGGACGCTTTAGAAATTCAAAAGTTTTATGACGTTTCACAGAAAGAATCTCTTAGGTGTTAATTACTATGTTATTAGCTATTAAGGACGATCTTATTCAATTTTAATAATATTTCAGAATGTTACTGTCTTTTTACTGCATTTTTGGTCAAGTAATTGCAGCCTTGGTGAGCTTAAGAGACTTCTTTCTAAACCTTCTTTCTTCTGTCAAAAACCTTACCGACCTCAAGCTTTTCAGCTGACGTGTTTAAAGTAAATATATATCATACGTAAATATTAAGTTAAGCTTGTTCCTCAAACAAAGGTAACATATGACTTCAGAATGACCAGACGGATGAAAGGGAGTCTTTTGAACGGCATGATCAAAAGGAGTAAATGAGTAAACTTTAAAATGTTTGCTCAAGGGTCTCCTCGGTTTGACCGTGTGTGTGTGCTCTACAGGTCAGGTGGTGGTGCGCTACAATAACCTGGGCTCAGCGGTTTATGCGAAAGAGAAGCTGAATGGGTTTGAGTATCCGCCCGGCAACCGTCTCTCGGTATCTTACATCGATGACGGGGAGGACAGAACGAGGTAGTCTGTTCACGTTGAACTCATTCTGGCTCAAAATCAAGCATTTACTTCTTCATTCATCACTACTTAACCCGCCTCTTCTGTTGCATGAGGGGTTGTGGAGAATATAGCTTTGAAAATCCAGAGGAAAGAGCAGCTTTAGGTCGACGTCTTTAACACACAGTTGTGCTCATAAGTTTTCATACCCATTGCAGAATATGGAAAATGTTAATCGTTTTAACAAAATAGGAGGGACTATGAAGATTGATCCCGAATAAGATATTTCACATAACATATATTTATTTATATATTGTCCACAAGACAAAATAATACCAAATTTATAAAAATTATCCCATTTAAAATTTCACATAGCCCTGAATCTTAACCGTTGTTTCCTGGATGATCAACAAATGTTTTTATATTTTGTTCGTCCTGCTGGATTCATATATATATAATTTATTTATTTAT
>NC_056707.1:3917210-3917397 GCF_018831695.1 Puntigrus tetrazona
CCTGAGCTGCATTACCAATCATTGTGGCCTACTAATAATAGTTAAAAAGATGCTTATAGATCAACAAAATCAATGTTTGGTAATAATTAGTGCTTTTAAATGATTTTTCACAACCAAACTAAAATCTTTGATTTACTACATATATACATGCTGTGCATATTTATTATTTGTATATAAATACAATTGT
>NC_056707.1:3917558-3919012 GCF_018831695.1 Puntigrus tetrazona
GGGTGTGCAAACTCAGTAGTTTTTAGTCCAGTTCGGTAACATTAACAAGCATGTTAGAGATGAGGGATATTGCCTTCGTGTCAACATGAATGAAACGCAGTATGCGGCCGAGGAAGATATTTTACTTCTCGTTTTACTCCTTTTTTACACTTTCCCCTACTAGCTGCAGCAGGGCGCTTTGTTTTCACACTGCATACCCTCTGTAGATCCACGCCCTGATGAACGTGCA
Organism: Puntigrus tetrazona; assembly: GCF_018831695.1. Classification (NCBI taxonomy): domain Eukaryota; kingdom Metazoa; phylum Chordata; class Actinopteri; order Cypriniformes; family Cyprinidae; genus Puntigrus; species Puntigrus tetrazona. The sequence goes on from NC_056707.1 coordinate 3,917,788, forward strand.
TTCTTTGCTGTCAAACGCTCATTCAGAGTCTGACGCTCAAATGCGCTCAGAGGAAACAGCCAGGCAAAATACACCTGGTTTTTCAACACCTAATGGGTTTTATGGGACGCTTTAGAAATTCAAAAGTTTTATGACGTTTCACCGAAAGAATCTCTTAGGTGTTATTTACTATGTTATTAGCTATTAAGGACGATCTTATTCAATTTTAATAATATTTCAGAATGTTACTCTCTTTTTACTGCATTTTTGGTCAAGTAATTGCAGCCTTGGTGAGCTTAAGAGACTTCTTTCTAAACCTTCTTTCTTCTGTCAAAAACCTTACCGACCTCAAGCTTTTCAGCTGACGTGTTTAAAGTAAATATGTATCATACATAAATATTAAGTTAAGCTTGTTCCTCAAACAAAGGTAACATATGACTTCAGAATGACCAGACGGATGAAAGGGAGTCTTTTGAACGGCATGATCAAAAGGAGTAAATGAGTAAACTTTAAAATGTTTGCTCAAGGGTCTCCTCGGTTTGACCGTGTGTGTGTGCTCTACAGGTCAGGTGGTGGTGCGCTACAATAACCTGGGCTCAGCGGTTTATGCGAAAGAGAAGCTGAATGGGTTTGAGTATCCGCCCGGCAACCGTCTCTCGGTGTCTTACATCGATGACGGGGAGGACAGAACGAGGTAGTCTGTTCACGTTGAACTCATTCTGGCTCAAAATCAAGCATTTACTTCTTCATTCATCACTACTTAACCCACCTCTTCTGTTGCATGAGGGGTTGTGGAGAATATAGCTTTGAAAATCCAGAGGAAAGAACAGCTTTAGGTCGACGTCTTTAACACACAGTTGTGCTCATAAGTTTTCATACCCATTGCAGAATATGGAAAATGTTAATCGTTTTAACAAAATAGGAGGGACTATGAAGATTGATCCTGAATAAGATATTTCACATAACATATATTTATTTATATATTGTCCACAAGACAAAATAATACCAATTTATAAAAATTATCCCATTTAAAATTTCACATAGCCCTGAATCTTAACCGTTGTTTCCTGGATGATCAACAAATGTTTTTATATTTCGTTCGTCCTGCTGGATTCATATATATATAATTTATTTATTTATTTTTTTAAGGAGGATATGTAAACATCTGTTATATGAAATATCTTATTTAGAGATCTGCTCCATAAAACAAGTTTACTAAATAAGCCAGGCTTGTTTCAGTCTTCAG
>NC_056707.1:3919028-3919920 GCF_018831695.1 Puntigrus tetrazona
AAAACATGCAGTTTTCATGATCCCTCTTATTTAGTTTCAATTACTACCATTTTGCACATTCTGCAGGGGTATGTAAACTTATGAACACAACTGTGCTTTCATTTGGATTGAAGTACTGTATTGTTAAGAGACTTTTATAGCTTATAAGCATTAAATAAAGGCTGTATGTATCCAAGTGCAGAGTTGTGTTGTCTCTCTGCTCAGTCCCGTGGGGAAGATGGCGATGCAGCTCGTGGCGGCTCAGATGATGTCTATGGTGTGGAACGGCCCTTCTGGCGCACAGCTAATGAAGACTAGCACGGTGGGTCATGTGTTCAACGATGAGAAATTTCATTTCTGCCAGGTCTTTAAATTACATATTTATTCAGACAGAAGTACAGTTTCAGAACAAAGATTATAGCTATCGTTGGGTCAACTATTCCTTCATCAATATAGTGCAATACATGCTGTTCTAGTTACCCAGCAAGGATGTAAACTGATCAAAGTTACAGTAAAGAGAATCATCGCAACAGAGACGAATCACATTATAGACGGATATATTAAAATAAGTTCTCAAGAATACACTCATAATAGGGAGAGATGTTTCCATTTTGGGTTGCTTCTGGTTTGTCAGGCATCTTTGTTGTCTTTGAAATACTATGTGCTGGTCCTCCATTGATGAGGTTGACGTGATGATTAACTGATGATTGACAAGTTCTTTTCTGTTCCTGTAGGGCTATACAGCGCCCCCTGTACCACAGAAAGCACGTGTGCAGACAGATGTAGCTCTCCCATCTCTAAAGAAACTGGTGGCGTCTGACAGCGTGGTGAAGGAGAGGCTGTTTGTCATCTTCAACCCCTCACCTCTGCCTGTGGATGTGCTGGAGGACGTGTTCTGGTGTGTACACACACA
>NC_056707.1:3920020-3920161 GCF_018831695.1 Puntigrus tetrazona
CACACACACACACACTCACACACACACTCACACACACTCTCACACACACACACACACACACACTCACACACACTCTCTCACACACTCTCACACACACACTCACACACACTCTCACACACACACACACACACACACACACAC
>NC_056707.1:3920241-3922976 GCF_018831695.1 Puntigrus tetrazona
AAATGTAATGGATTCCAGCGCTCAAAGTTTTCAGTGTCACACGACCTTTAAGAAATCATTCTAATATTCTGATTAAATCATATCACGATTTTATTAAGCAGCAAAACCTTGACAGTGAGTAGGAATTATCGCTGTGAATTATCATAATGATTCTGAAAATTTCAATATAGATAACAGAAATAAATTACATTTTAAAATATATATTTTATTAGAAAACTTTAAAAGTTTTTTAAAAGTTGTATTAATTTATATTTGCCGCTTTAAATGCATTACCAAATAAAATGCCTTGGTGATCATACGAGATTTGTCAGAAATATTTAAAAATATAACAAAAATTATAATTACTCCAAACTGTTGACCAGTAGTGTATTTGAAATCATTTTAAAATATAAAATTAGAGTAGAGTATCACAGTTCTTGCTTGTCACACGCATGTTTCCTCAAATGTTGTAACTGAGAAGTTTGATGGATTTCTTACATCAATAAATTATTTGTGTCATTGCTGACAGTGGTTTACAAACAGTTCAGACGTGTTTCCTGTGGTAATCACAGTACACGTGTGTGTGTGTGTGTGTGTCCATACAGTCGTTTCGGTTCCCTGATGGAGGTTTACTTGGTTCCGGGCCGGAATGTGGGATATATAAAGTATGCAGAGCGGAAAGCCGCTCACGACGCCATAGCCCTGCTGCACGGTAAAGTGATTAACGGCGTCAAGATGAAGGTGATGCTGGCAGACCCGCCCAAAGAGGAATCGCACAAACGCCAGAGAACTTACTGACCTTTGACCTTACGACAGGCTCAGGTAAGTGAGCTCAGTAGGTAAGACGGACAGACTGTTCACTACAACGTTCTGTTGTTTCTGCTATGAGAAAAGAATAAAGAAAAAGACAGAATCTTTTATACTCCAGCTAATTTGTTGTTGAGTGTGAACTTGCTGCAGAATAATCGAAGCCTCGACGGCTGAAGTGGCTGCTCACACACCGACTGAGAAAACAATCCTTCTCACAAATGTCTCCTTTGGATTAATAACATGAAAGAATTTGTTTGTCTTTCTGTACCAGTCAGACGGCATGTCACGCCGGTCAAGCAGAAACAGTCTTTCAGACAGAGCATGCAATGCTTTTAACGTCACATTCGTTGTCTTCAGTCGATTTGAGGCCATTAAATGATTCCGTGTCACGTGTGATCGTCGTCATTTTCATTGTTACGATCTTGTCAAGAAGTGCAGTGTTTAATGTCACTGGCACTAGTGGCAGAAAATGGAATTACAGTTCACTTTTTCAGTTTAGTTTAAACGAAAGAAGTCTCCTTCGTTCAACAAGGCTAGACTTATTTGATCAATAATACTCTAAAACCAATATTATGTTAGATTAACAGTTTAAATTAACCTTGTTCTGCCCTACAGTTACAGATATTGGGGCAGAAACGTTTCTGTTTAATTTTTATTTTTTTTGAACGAAAGACTCAAAGACATTTCCTGCCACCTGCTGGCAGTTTTAGTTTTTTGAAATTTTTTATTTTGAGGAAATAAAAGACAGTTCTGCCAAACTTTTTTTAATTATGTCATCATTTACTCAAACCTGATTTTTTTTTGAAGAGCGCTGGTAACAAAGCCGCTTTGGTTACCCATGACTTTCATTGCAGTTGCGTTATATTCTTTTATGTTTCATAGTTTATGTTGGGCAGTCGTAAACTTTAAACTAGCCTAAACATTTGTGTAATAATATTTCTATTTTATTCAATAGAAAACATATTAAACACAAAAATAACATTGGGTATATTTTCACAGCCAAATGCGATTAGCAATTAATTAGTTTTTCAAATGAGCCTGAAGGACCCGATTAGCTAGGCGTTATTCTGAAACATGCTAGAACGCACACAGTTGGTCACTTTTAATGGCATCTTTAGGTTGTGAGGTGAAGAAGTGTGGACTTGTATAACTGTGACTGTGCTGTGTTTGTTCTTACAGAGGTTTAGATGACATGACGCATGACCCCGACATGACAGGACGGCTATTTATGATGACACGACCTCATAACGACGGACACTGACTGCCGTTTCAGTGCTTTAAAGTGTTTTTACTTTCTCCCTTTTTGTTTTCTTGTTTGCAATAGAGACACTTGACCACTTGATGTTTTCATCTTGGTTAAATCTGATTGTAGGGTCTGCAAAGGTGTGGAACGACAGTAGGTCGAGTAAAAGACGACAGAATCGTTACATGTCAAGTAAAAGCGACAGGCAAAGCTTCATGCATGAATTCAGTATGTACCCGAAGTGTGCGCAGTGAGCAAATAAAGAGTTTGACAAACGAAGCTGTCTCACACAGCCTGTTTATTTCTTAGTGATGGTTAATCGCAGGTGTATTTACGTGTGATATCTCATACAGGTGATGTGGAAGTACCTGCTCTTTCCATGCTCTCCTTCTCAGACAGGCATCGGACTGAGTTCTTGACTGAAGACGCTCCTTGAACACAACATTGGTCAGGCATGAGACACAAACAAAAAGGGAAAAAATGACTACTGGGGCCACTGATTAAGGGGATGCTTACATATGAATACAATGCTAAAAGATATTAAGAACACATGTACTATGAGTTGTATTATTTCATTAAAATTCATAGATTTTTTTATTATACCCAAGTTTTAAATAAATGTTTTTTTTAAACTTTATAATTTTTTTTCAGGATTCTTGCATTGTAGTTTCCAAAAACATGTGTCCTAGCACAACCGTTTTTA